>NW_027256882.1:124840893-124848393 GCF_029215685.1 Pituophis catenifer annectens
ATTATTATTTCCTTAGATGGAAGTCTACTTTGAATAGTCGCTTTAAAAGGAAGAGGCTGATATGGGAAGAAGAGAATTAGCTTCAAAATATTCAAAATACTGTATCAAACAGCTTGCCTTCAGAAATCGTGGGCATCCCATCACTGGAAGTTTTTAAGAAGAGACAAGTCACTTCTCTGAAATGGTATAGGTTCTTCTGCTTGACCAGAGGGCTGGACTAGAAGACCACCAAGGTCCCTTCCAATTCTATTCTATTCTATTCTATTCTATTCTATTCTATTCTATTCTATTCTATTCTATTCTATTCTATTCTATTCTATTCTATTCTACTCTACTCTACTCTACTCTACTCTACTCTACTCTACTCTACTCTACTCTACTCTATTCCTATTCCTATTCCTATTCCTATTCCTATTCCTATTCCTATTCCTATTCCTATTCCTATTCCTATTCCCATTTTCTATTCTTGTTGTGACCTAGGCCCAAGTAGTTATTACCAGACACAATCAGCCCTAAACAAACATATTTTATTAGAACAGGTGAGAATTACTTCATTCTCAGCTTAGTCCAAATTAAGTCCAAAACAAATTCTTCATAAACAGTCTTTCAGCCTTATCACCAACCTTTGTCTACTTTGGCACCCTGTCAAAGGCTTTTTTGGCAAAAGTTCAGAAGCAAGAGAGGCCAACAAGAAACAAATGTAGCAACTTGCTTTCCTACAAAGATCCCAAGAGCCATTGCTGCTCTTTTAAGCCTTCTGGGAGGGGCCAATCATCTCCTGGCCTTACTCCGAAGTCAACCTTTTTGCTTTAGCTGCTCTTCCTTCTGGCAGCTCTTCGCATGTGTGCACTAGGAACAGGCTCCTCCTGTTCCTCTGCCTCTCTGCTGTCCGCCTCTGGAGGCTCCAGAGTCTGAGCATCGCTCCCAGATGGCCCTGGCCCCATCTCTGCCTCTAACACAGAGCCCTTGTACGGACCTTCCCCTGACTCCAGGACTGGCCCATTGTCCTCCCCAGCCTCCTCACTGTCCGACTCTGCTGCCAGCTCCACAGGCTGCTGGCGGACCACAACAATTTCCCCCAACAATCTGGGTCCTCATTTTACCCACCTCAGAAGGTTGGAAGGCTGAGTCAACCTTCAACCTGGTAAGATTTGATCTGCCAAATTGCAGCCAGCAAAATTAGCCTGCAAAACTGCACTCTAACCACTGTGCCACCGAGGCTCATATAAAATGTATCATAATGCTTCTACAGTACTATTAGAACCATCCAATATCCTTGGAAGAAGGAACTTTCAATAGAGAGGAAACACCATTTAATTCTACCACCTTCTTTCATGCGCTAACGTTTCACATTTAATATGTTGCACAATCTCCAAAGGATATCTTCTTAGATTCCTTGAATTTGGACGTTTTAGCCAAATTTAAGGCACAGCATTCAAGCTAAAAAGATTCTAAGCCCATTGAATTTAAAATCTTGGGGAAATTCGGTACTTGGGATATTAAATAATGGTGTCACAGGTGTTCTATTGCCCTTATTTATTTATTTATTGGTTCATTTATATGCCCCCCTTCTCTGGAGACTCAGGGCGGCTTACAATGCGTTAAGCAATAGCCTTCATACTTTTTTTGTATATACCTGCTTAGTAGAGCTTTTGCCCCCCCCCACAAGCGGTGTTCTTTTTTATACAAAGTCAGCTTATTGCCCCCACAATCCGGGTCCTCATTTTACCTACCTCGAAAGGATGGAAAGCTGAGTCAACCTTGAGCCTGGTGAGATTTGAACTTGCAGTAATTGCAGGCAGCTGGTGTTACTTAACAGTACTTTAATCTGCTGTGCCACCAAGGCTCTTTTTATGTTTTACCACATGTAGAAAGTGCTGAATTATGTAGACGAAGCAATCCAAAAGATGAAAATATGAGGAAACGTTTCAGCGGTGTTTTTTTAATAAAAGAAAATATAGAATTAGGAAATTATCAAATTCTTGGTGGTCTCTGAGCTTGATTGATTGCTTACAGATGTTCATTATCCAACTAGTGCACTGATGATGTTACCTAGCTGGGTAATAAAATGTCTGCAAGCAAACAACCAAGCTCAGAGGCTACCAAGGACTCCACAGTTTAACCCTGAATATATATTCTCTTTTATTCGGTAGAAAATTATATTATCCACCATTTGACGTGTGCATGTTATTTATATTCACCCATTCTTTAACAAATGTACTTTCTTCTCTCATTTGTGATATGTAAAAATAACATTTTGCAGACCTTTTCTACTGTTATTAAAATAATGTTTTTATTTACGCTGCAAGAATATAAGCAGTGTTCTTTCTACAAGTTGCTATGATGATTTGCATCCAAGAATAAGAAGGCAGAAGGATCAAATAATGTCAGAGTATAAAGATTTAATAAAATAATCACATTATTTATGTAGTGTGTTGATATATTGCAAGGATATCAATTTGGCATAATCATAGTTTATTATGAATTACATTATATCCACATAACCGATTTGATTTTCATTTTGTACAAATCTATGATTTATTGAATACATTTACAGTGCTCAGATCACACAATTGACTACTTCAAAGCACTTATATTATAGAATGGTTAGGTAGAATATGTGACTCTAGCTATTAAGATTAGATGTATATTGTACCCCAAAATATTTAAATTGTTTTTAATATTTTAAATCAGAACTTAAAAACACCCAAAGAAGGGTTACTTTCTTTATGAATTATGTTTAAAAAACCAAGGCAGACCACAGACAAAATGTAATTTTACTTTACTGAGTGTGGCTGACAATTACAGAAGTTATGTACACAAATCTCTTCTCTATATAACTCACTAAGCCATAAACCATGATTTATAAATCATAATAGCTGGTGCTTAGCTTAGAGTGCTCACCTATGCTTTGGGTTGTTTATGATTTATAAGTTTGATGAATAGCTTAGTATGCTGCATGAATTCAGCCCATTGTGTTTTATTTAATAAAACCCTGGTTATGCAAACTATGGCTTAGCAGGAAATCTTTCTAGCAATGCAAAACTACAAAAGGAAACAAGTAGAAGCAGAACTTTTCTGACATTGCTGTTGTACTTGATGGCTGCAACGCAGAATTTCAAGGGGGAAGAGCCTCCAAAAGTTCTTTACTCTATGCATACAATCCCTATGATTATCATTAAGTGTTGTACCTTATGATTCTTGACGAATATATCTTTTCTTTTATGTACACTGAGAGCATATGCACCAATACAAATTCCTTGTGTGTCCAATCACATTTGGCCAATAAAGAATTCTATTCTATTCTATTCTATTCTATTCTATTCTATTCTATTCTATTCTATTCTATTCTATTCTATTCTATTCTATTCTATTCTATTCTATTCTATTCTATTCTATTCTATTCTGTCTGAACCAAACTCACAAATGATGAGTAGATGGGGGCAAAGAGTAAGCTTTGCCGCCATCTAGTAGCTGTTCAGAATTTTTCATTCAATGTGTGGTGATTGCCTTTCTAAAATCGCAAACTGCATCCGATAGTCCTGGAACACTACCTGGAATACTTAAGAACAAAAGAGGAGCATCTGGGAAGTTAGAGCTACAATTCCTCCTACTTGGATTCCTGGAATAATAACCAAGGCCAAGGAAGAAAAAAGTCTCTCTATCCCACACCATATCCCACACCATCCCCTTCTGCTTTGCCAGTGAAAAACCAAAGTGATCCATTCTTCCAATGGCCAGTTGTCCTGGGGTTCCAGGAGCAGGAGAAGAAGGAACACTCATATGTTAGCTGAAGGAACAAAGGCCTCCCATTGCATTTCCATGTGTAAAAACATAGCAAAGTTAGCACTTCTCTGTGTCAGTCCTGGAGGCCATCTTTTTCTTTGGATCTTCAGGGCTGCCACATTTGGTGCTGTGGGAAATTGGGAGGGGGGATTGTATAGAGTTGTAGAGATATCTAGACATAACAACATTCTTTTCTCTGGGAGTCAAGGACGTTCAACCTGCACCTGGAGTGGCGTGACTGGGAGGCATCTCCAGTTGGGATGGTGAATTGATTGGACCACGTGATGGACATGCAGGTGCAGAGGAAGGGACTTTGACTTTCTTTTGGGTGGGGAAAATCCGGAGGTTTTCAGATTCGGGTTTTCCCAGATGTGCCAATATGACAGCTCTAATAAAATGGAACTCTGACGAGCTTCTAGCCTCGGAGTCTTCTTTCGTTGGGGGTGTTACCTGGAACTCTGATCCTCTGGTTGTAAATCTGCTGCTCATTGCTTCATTCAAAGCTGATTGCCCTCTGTTCTTTCTTTCCACTTCCCTTCCCTGCCCTATCAGAGTTTCCTTCTCGTTTGTAAGCCCGAAGGCAACTCCCTCTTCTTGCACTGGGATGGAACTACTGTCTGAAATAACATTGAACATATTTGCCAATTAAAATAATTTGTGCAAATGAATGATAGTTGCTAGGTTTGGAGGTATTTCAAAATTTAATGGCAATTGTTTTTTCCATTTTCTTCATGAATATAGATTGTTTCAACCAAATATTCCTTTACTGCACAGTGCTCTGATGTCAGAGAGGTGAATCATCCATTAGAAACAGCTAAAAAAGGTGGAAGACTGAAAGAAATGAGCTGAAGAAAGAGACATCTAAGCAGTCTTTCCAACCTGAGTCCTTTAGATACTTTTGGAAGTGGTTCCTATTGCCCCAGACCATTTGATTTTCTGGATAAGACTGATGAAAGGTTCAAGTCTAGGCTTGGTTCACTCAACACACTAAAACTTAATGCTTGGTTTTGGCTTAGCGTGTTGTGTAAATCCAGTTGATTGTGGTCTATCCTATAAGTCAAGATTAACCATGCCTCAAATATTTTGAGCAGCCTCAGTTGGGTGCTGCTGGTCCCATGAAAAGAAAGAGTAGAAATAAATTAAATTAATAAAATAAATTAATTTATTTTAAAATAAAAATATAGGCTGCATTCACAGAGCCATGGCTTGTTTCCATTATGGTTTGTGGAATAGCTCACAGTTGCCTAGGATGCGTGGCTCATACTGTATGAAAACCAATCCATGTTCTGGGCTTGTGTGATGATCTAAAATGACCTTTACTATTGAGGGGGGGTTTGTAGAAATATGAAAAATGGGGTATGACTTGTACTTAATGATAACCATGAAATGTATAAAACCCAGAAGGTAAGACATGGATCGAGGGAGGCAGAGCAGAGAAGGTAGGAAAGTAAATGGATAAGAAAGAGAGAAGCTTATGACTAGGCCATAATGCAGATATGCATAGGGCAAAGCTTTCAAAATGTTTAGTTTTATTTGTTAAACACTGTTTCTGCCAATTATAATAACAAACCAATTTATGTATGTGTATATGTATATAATCGTTTGCATATTTTTGCACATTCTGTGTGTGTGTATGTGTATGTGTGTATCTACACACATACATGGACAGTGAACTCAGATATAGACTTTTATGTCACGCCTCCTTAACTCCTCTTAAACTATGGAGGATGAGCCATTTCAAAGATGGAAACTTATGCTGAGGAAAGGACAACATACCCAACATTTTGTAAGACAAGCATGGCTGAACTAGCATGAGGTTTCTGATCTGTCAGTGGAAACCGTATGTTTTTAAAGCTCTATCCATGGCATGGAAAATGGCTGGCACTTTTCCCCAGCATAGATGGAAAGGGGGAAATCCACCTGCTCAGTGCTGTGGAAACCTGGCCATCATGGTTGCCAAAGCGGAAGAACCTATTGAAATCCAAATGGCAATTTCTTATCCTGATTCAATTTCTGGCCAGTTTCAGCAGGGGAGACAAGCAGTTTAAGATCACAGTGCAAAAAGAGTCCTATGGTCACATGGTGGTAACCTTTTATCCTGAGTCAGTTATCTCTTGCCATTGTTTTGTGCATCAATAGTTTTTCCTGCCTTATCCTACACTGTCCTGGAACAGCTTCAAGGTATATAAGATGTTTGGCTCTTTGCCATAGTGGACAGCCTTCCATTATCACGGATGTGAGGTCAGGTGGCCTGTTGCAGATAATGGCAGGCCTGTCCCTTGGGTGTGTGGGCTTGGGCTGATCACAACCTTAGTCACTGCCCTCCCAGAATTTGCTACCTCTGTTCACTGCTTTATTCCCAGGATTCTTGTATACCCATTAGCTCCTTCCTCCCTATTTTGCCTTCCAAACAGGCAGAATGCTTTTCTCTTGAAAGATCCCCCACTTCTTGTTGGGCTTCAAGTGGGCTTTTCAGGTTCTTCCATCAGCTTCCCTGATCCCACCCCCAATTGTCCTCAACGCACGCCCAGGGTTGACTGTTCCTTTCCAGAAAGCACCTTGGCTTAGGCAGGCTTGGGGGTGGGTGAGGGGAGGAAATCTTCTTTGGAGAAGGGGGAAAAAACCTCCTCCCACAATACAATACAATACAATTCTTTATTGGCCAAGTGTGATTGGACACACAAGGAATTTGTCTTTGGTGCATACGGTCTCAGTGTACATAAAAAGACAAGATACATTCGTCAAGAATCATAAGGTACAACACTTAATGATGGTCATAGGGTACAAATAAGCAGTCAAATCATACTAGGAAACAATCAATATAAATTGTAAGGATACAGCAACAAGTTACAATCATACAGTCATAAGTGGGAGGAGATGGGTGATAGGAACAATGAGAAGATTAATAGTAATAGCAATGCAGACTTAATGAATAGTTTGACAGTGTTGAGAGCCCAGAGTTCTCCCTCCTAGCTGGGGAGGATAATCAGAGTTTAGCCAAGCATTACAACAGTATCTTTAGCAGCTGCTTTAGGTTCCACGAGCAAAGCTAGGGACTCTTCTGGCGATTTCTGCCCTCTCAGGAAAACCCGCGTGGGGGAAGGATCAGCCACTCCGGCCTCGGGTTTTCTGGCGTGTTCCCCACGCGGGGGAGGGATTGTTTTGCCTTGGTAGGAGAAAACTAGTCCGAGGCTGGACCACCCAGGGAGAGGTACAAGGGACAGGGCAGACAGGAAGGAAGGGGGAGAGCTCTCGCCCCTTTCACGACTGTCGGTGTCCTGCGGGGACATGTCCTGAGAGCCAGGATGCTGCTCGCGACCTTCAGGAATTGACCTTGGACCTTGGAGGGAGGGAGGGGAAAATCTCTCTAAATCTCTCTAAACCAGCTGGAGGAGTATCCGGATCAGCGATCCACTCACCCCCCACCCACCCCCCACCCCGGAATACTTGCTCTGTTAACCAAATCAGATAGAGGCCGCCTATCTGCCGGCGGAGTTCTCTGCTGTCTGGAAAGAGATCCGCAGCTGGGCTGGGTTGGAAAACGGAACCTCAGCGAGGGATTCCCGTTCGCGCCCCTTTCACAGGCTGAGCCTGGCTGGTGAAAGTCGCGCCCCTCTTGGGAAGGTGAGGGCTGCCTCCCCAAGCCATCTTCTGGCACTGTCTGCTGCGAGCCGCGGCTGGAAAGGGAAGAAAGGCAGAGAAAAGCCCAGGCGC